>NC_083350.1:0-12500 GCF_030254825.1 Meriones unguiculatus
CATACCTACCTAACCCTAACCCTAACCCTAACCCTAACCCTAACCAACCCTAACCCTAACCCTAACCCTAACCCTAACCCTAACCCTAACCCTAACCCTAACCCTAACCCTAACCCTAACCCTAACCCTAACCCTAACCCTAACCCTAACCCTAACCCTAACCCTAACCCTAACCCTAACCCTAACCCTAACCCTAACCCTAACCCTAACCCTAACCCTAACCCTAACCCTAACCCTAACCCTAACCCTAACCCTAACCCTAACCCTAACCCTAACCCTAACCCTAACCCTAACCCTAACCCTAACCCTAACCCTAACCCTAACCCTAACCCTAACCCTAACCCTAACCCTAACCCTAACCCTAACCCTAACCCTAACCTACCCTAACCCTAACCCTAACCCTAACCCTAACCCTAACCCTAACCCTAACCCTAACCCTAACCCTAACCCTAACCCTAACCCTAACCCTAACCCTAACCCTAACCCTAACCCTAACCCTAACCCTAACCCTAACCCTAACCCTAACCCTAACCCTAACCCTAACCCTAACCCTAACCCTAACCCTAACCCTAACCCTAACCCTAACCCTAACCCTAACCCTAACCCTAACCCTAACCCTAACCCTAACTAACCTACCTAACCCTAACCCTAACCCTAACCCTAACCCTAACCCTAACCCTAACCCTAACCCTAACCCTAACCCTAACCCTAACCCTAACCCTAACCCTAACCCTAACCCTAACCCTAACCCTAACCCTAACCCTAACCCTAACCCTAACCCTAACCCTAACCCTAACCCTAACCCTAACCTAACCCTAACCCTAACCCTAACCCTAACCCTAACCCTAACCCTAACCCTAACCCTAACCCTAACCCTAACCCTAACCCTAACCTAACCCTAACCCTAACCCTAACCCTAACCCTAACCCTAACCCTAACCCTAACCCTAACCCTAACCCTAACCCTAACCCTAACCCTAACCCTAACCCTAACCCTAACCCTAACCCTAACCCTAACCCTAACCCTAACCCTAACCCTAACCCTAACCCTAACCCTAACCCTAACCCTAACCCTAACCCTAACCCTAACCCTAACCCTAACCCTAACCCTAACCCTAACCCTAACCCTAACCCTAACCCTAACCCTAACCCTAACCCTAACCCTAACCTAACCCTAACCCTAACCCTAACCCTAACCCTAACCCTAACCCTAACCCTAACCCTAACCCTAACCCTAACCCTAACCCTAACCCTAACCCTAACCCTAACCCTAACCCTAACCCTAACCCTAACCCTAACCCTAACCCTAACCCTAACCTACCCTAACCCTAACCCTAACCCTAACCCTAACCCTAACCTAACCCTAACCCTAACCCTAACCCTAACCCTAACCCTAACCCTAACCCTAACCCTAACCCTAACCCTAACCCTAACCCTAACCCTAACCCTAACCCTAACCCTAACCCTAACCCTAACCCTAACCCTAACCCTAACCCTAACCCTAACCCTAACCCTAACCCTAACCCTAACCCTACTAACCCTAACCCTAACCCTAACCCTAACCCTAACCCTAACCCTAACCCTAACCCTAACCCTAACCCTAACCCTAACCCTAACCCTAACCCTAACCCTAACCCTAACCCTAACCCTAACCCTAACCCTAACCCTAACCCTAACCTAACCCTAACCCTAACCCTAACCCTAACCCTAACCCTAACCCTAACCCTAACCCTAACCTAACCCTAACCCTAACCCTAACCCTAACCCTAACCCTAACCCTAACCCTAACCCTAACCCTAACCCTAACCCTAACCCTAACCCTAACCCTAACCCTAACCCTAACCCTAACCCTAACCCTAACCCTAACCCTAACCCTAACCCTAACCCTAACCCTAACCCTAACCCTAACCCTAACCCTAACCCTAACCCTAACCCTAACCCTAACCCTAACCCTAACCCTAACCCTAACCCTAACCCTAACCCTAACCCTAACCCTAACCCTAACCCTAACCCTAACCCTAACCCTAACCCTAACCCTAACCCTAACCCTAACCCTAACCCTAACCCTAACCCTAACCCTAACCCTAACCCTAACCCTAACCCTAACCCTAACCCTAACCCTAACCCTAACCCTAACCCTAACCTAACCCTAACCCTAACCCTAACCCTAACCCTAACCCTAACCCTAACCCTAACCCTAACCCTAACCCTAACCCTAACCCTAACCCTAACCCTAACCCTAACCCTAACCCTAACCCTAAACCCTAACCCTAACCCTAACCCTAACCCTAACCCTAACCCTAACCCTAACCCTAACCCTAACCCTAACCCTAACCCTAACCCTAACCCTAACCCTAACCCTAACCTAACCCTAACCCTAACCAACCTAACCCTAACCCTAACCCTAACCCTAACCCTAACCCTAACCCTAACCCTAACCCTAACCCTAACCCTAACCCTAACCCTAACCCTAACCCTAACCCTAACCCTAACCCTAACCCTAACCCTAACCCTAACCCTAACCCTAACCCTAACCCTAACCCTAACCCTAACCCTAACCCTAACCCTAACCCTAACCCTAACCCTAACCCTAACCCTAACCCTAACCCTAACCCTAACCCTAACCCTAACCCTAACCCTAACCCTAACCCTAACCCTAACCCTAACCCTAACCCTAACCCTAACCCTAACCCTAACCCTAACCCTAACCCTAACCCTAACCCTAACCCTAACCCTAACCCTAACCCTAACCCTAACCCTAACCCTAACCCTAACCCTAACCCTAACCCTAACCCTAACCCTAACCCTAACCCTAACCCTAACCCTAACCCTAACCCTAACCCTAACCCTAACCCTAACCCTAACCCTAACCCTAACCCTAACCCTAACCCTAACCCTAACCCTAACCCTAACCCTAACCCTAACCCTAACCCTAACCCTAACCCTAACCCTAACCTAACCCTAACCCTAACCCTAACCCTAACCCTAACCCTAACCCTAACCCTAACCCTAACCCTAACCCTAACCCTAACCCTAACCCTAACCCTAACCCTAACCCTAACCCTAACCCTAACCCTAACCCTAACCCTAACCCTAACCCTAACCCTAACCCTAACCCTAACCCTAACCCTAACCCTAACCCTAACCCTAACCCTAACCCTAACCCTAACCCTAACCCTAACCCTAACCCTAACCCTAACCCTAACCCTAACCCTAACCCTAACCCTAACCCTAACCCTAACCCTAACCCTAACCCTAACCCTAACCCTAACCCTAACCCTAACCCTAACCCTAACCCTAACCCTAACCCTAACCCTAACCCTAACCCTAACCCTAACCCTAACCCTAACCCTAACCCTAACCCTAACCCTAACCCTAACCCTAACCCTAACCCTAACCCTAACCCTAACCCTAACCCTAACCCTAACCCTAACCCTAACCCTAACCCTAACCCTAACCCTAACCCTAACCCTAACCCTAACCCTAACCCTAACCCTAACCCTAACCCTAACCCTAACCCTAACCCTAACCCTAACCCTAACCCTAACCCTAACCCTAACCCTAACCCTAACCCTAACCCTAACCCTAACCCTAACCCTAACCCTAACCCTAACCCTAACCCTAACCCTAACCCTAACCCTAACCCTAACCCTAACCCTAACCCTAACCCTAACCCTAACCCTAACCCTAACCCTAACCCTAACCCTAACCCTAACCCTAACCCTAACCCTAACCCTAACCCTAACCCTAACCCTAACCCTAACCCTAACCCTAACCCTAACCCTAACCCTAACCCTAACCCTAACCCTAACCCTAACCCTAACCCTAACCCTAACCCTAACCCTAACCCTAACCCTAACCCTAACCCTAACCCTAACCCTAACCCTAACCCTAACCCTAACCCTAACCCTAACCCTAACCCTAACCCTAACCCTAACCCTAACCCTAACCCTAACCCTAACCCTAACCCTAACCCTAACCCTAACCCTAACCCTAACCCTAACCCTAACCCTAACCCTAACCCTAACCCTAACCCTAACCCTAACCCTAACCCTAACCCTAACCCTAACCCTAACCCTAACCCTAACCCTAACCCTAACCCTAACCCTAACCCTAACCCTAACCCTAACCCTAACCCTAACCCTAACCCTAACCCTAACCCTAACCCTAACCCTAACCCTAACCCTAACCCTAACCCTAACCCTAACCCTAACCCTAACCCTAACCCTAACCCTAACCCTAACCCTAACCCTAACCCTAACCCTAACCCTAACCCTAACCCTAACCCTAACCCTAACCCTAACCCTAACCCTAACCCTAACCCTAACCCTAACCCTAACCCTAACCCTAACCCTAACCCTAACCCTAACCCTAACCCTAACCCTAACCCTAACCCTAACCCTAACCCTAACCCTAACCCTAACCCTAACCCTAACCCTAACCCTAACCCTAACCCTAACCCTAACCCTAACCCTAACCCTAACCCTAACCCTAACCCTAACCCTAACCCTAACCCTAACCCTAACCCTAACCCTAACCCTAACCCTAACCCTAACCCTAACCCTAACCCTAACCCTAACCCTAACCCTAACCCTAACCCTAACCCTAACCCTAACCCTAACCCTAACCCTAACCCTAACCCTAACCCTAACCCTAACCCTAACCCTAACCCTAACCCTAACCCTAACCCTAACCCTAACCCTAACCCTAACCCTAACCCTAACCCTAACCCTAACCCTAACCCTAACCCTAACCCTAACCCTAACCCTAACCCTAACCCTAACCCTAACCCTAACCCTAACCCTAACCCTAACCCTAACCCTAACCCTAACCCTAACCCTAACCCTAACCCTAACCCTAACCCTAACCCTAACCCTAACCCTAACCCTAACCCTAACCCTAACCCTAACCCTAACCCTAACCCTAACCCTAACCCTAACCCTAACCCTAACCCTAACCCTAACCCTAACCCTAACCCTAACCCTAACCCTAACCCTAACCCTAACCCTAACCCTAACCCTAACCCTAACCCTAACCCTAACCCTAACCCTAACCCTAACCCTAACCCTAACCCTAACCCTAACCCTAACCCTAACCCTAACCCTAACCCTAACCCTAACCCTAACCCTAACCCTAACCCTAACCCTAACCCTAACCCTAACCCTAACCCTAACCCTAACCCTAACCCTAACCCTAACCCTAACCCTAACCCTAACCCTAACCCTAACCCTAACCCTAACCCTAACCCTAACCCTAACCCTAACCCTAACCCTAACCCTAACCCTAACCCTAACCCTAACCCTAACCCTAACCCTAACCCTAACCCTAACCCTAACCCTAACCCTAACCCTAACCCTAACCCTAACCCTAACCCTAACCCTAACCCTAACCCTAACCCTAACCCTAACCCTAACCCTAACCCTAACCCTAACCCTAACCCTAACCCTAACCCTAACCCTAACCCTAACCCTAACCCTAACCCTAACCCTAACCCTAACCCTAACCCTAACCCTAACCCTAACCCTAACCCTAACCCTAACCCTAACCCTAACCCTAACCCTAACCCTAACCCTAACCCTAACCCTAACCCTAACCCTAACCCTAACCCTAACCCTAACCCTAACCCTAACCCTAACCCTAACCCTAACCCTAACCCTAACCCTAACCCTAACCCTAACCCTAACCCTAACCCTAACCCTAACCCTAACCCTAACCCTAACCCTAACCCTAACCCTAACCCTAACCCTAACCCTAACCCTAACCCTAACCCTAACCCTAACCCTAACCCTAACCCTAACCCTAACCCTAACCCTAACCCTAACCCTAACCCTAACCCTAACCCTAACCCTAACCCTAACCCTAACCCTAACCCTAACCCTAACCCTAACCCTAACCCTAACCCTAACCCTAACCCTAACCCTAACCCTAACCCTAACCCTAACCCTAACCCTAACCCTAACCCTAACCCTAACCCTACTAACCCTAACCCTAACCCTAACCCTAACCCTAACCCTAACCCTAACCCTAACCCTAACCCTAACCCTAACCCTAACCCTAACCCTAACCCTAACCCTAACCCTAACCCTAACCCTAACCCTAACCCTAACCCTAACCCTAACCCTAACCCTAACCCTAACCCTAACCCTAACCCTAACCCTAACCCTAACCCTAACCCTAACCCTAACCCTAACCCTAACCCTAACCCTAACCCTAACCCTAACCCTAACCCTAACCCTAACCCTAACCCTAACCCTAACCCTAACCCTAACCCTAACCCTAACCCTAACCCTAACCCTAACCCTAACCCTAACCCTAACCCTAACCCTAACCCTAACCCTAACCCTAACCCTAACCCTAACCCTAACCCTAACCCTAACCCTAACCCTAACCCTAACCCTAACCCTAACCCTAACCCTAACCCTAACCCTAACCCTAACCCTAACCCTAACCCTAACCCTAACCCTAACCCTAACCCTAACCCTAACCCTAACCCTAACCCTAACCCTAACCCTAACCCTAACCCTAACCCTAACCCTAACCCTAACCCTAACCCTAACCCTAACCCTAACCCTAACCCTAACCCTAACCCTAACCCTAACCCTAACCCTAACCCTAACCCTAACCCTAACCCTAACCCTAACCCTAACCCTAACCCTAACCCTAACCCTAACCCTAACCCTAACCCTAACCCTAACCCTAACCCTAACCCTAACCCTAACCCTAACCCTAACCCTAACCCTAACCCTAACCCTAACCCTAACCCTAACCCTAACCCTAACCCTAACCCTAACCCTAACCCTAACCCTAACCCTAACCCTAACCCTAACCCTAACCCTAACCCTAACCCTAACCCTAACCCTAACCCTAACCCTAACCCTAACCCTAACCCTAACCCTAACCCTAACCCTAACCCTAACCCTAACCCTAACCCTAACCCTAACCCTAACCCTAACCCTAACCCTAACCCTAACCCTAACCCTAACCCTAACCCTAACCCTAACCCTAACCCTAACCCTAACCCTAACCCTAACCCTAACCCTAACCCTAACCCTAACCCTAACCCTAACCCTAACCCTAACCCTAACCCTAACCCTAACCCTAACCCTAACCCTAACCCTAACCCTAACCCTAACCCTAACCCTAACCCTAACCCTAACCCTAACCCTAACCCTAACCCTAACCCTAACCCTAACCCTAACCCTAACCCTAACCCTAACCCTAACCCTAACCCTAACCCTAACCCTAACCCTAACCCTAACCCTAACCCTAACCCTAACCCTAACCCTAACCCTAACCCTAACCCTAACCCTAACCCTAACCCTAACCCTAACCCTAACCCTAACCCTAACCCTAACCCTAACCCTAACCCTAACCCTAACCCTAACCCTAACCCTAACCCTAACCCTAACCCTAACCCTAACCCTAACCCTAACCCTAACCCTAACCCTAACCCTAACCCTAACCCTAACCCTAACCCTAACCCTAACCCTAACCCTAACCCTAACCCTAACCCTAACCCTAACCCTAACCCTAACCCTAACCCTAACCCTAACCCTAACCCTAACCCTAACCCTAACCCTAACCCTAACCCTAACCCTAACCCTAACCCTAACCCTAACCCTAACCCTAACCCTAACCCTAACCCTAACCCTAACCCTAACCCTAACCCTAACCCTAACCCTAACCCTAACCCTAACCCTAACCCTAACCCTAACCCTAACCCTAACCCTAACCCTAACCCTAACCCTAACCCTAACCCTAACCCTAACCCTAACCCTAACCCTAACCCTAACCCTAACCCTAACCCTAACCCTAACCCTAACCCTAACCCTAACCCTAACCCTAACCCTAACCCTAACCCTAACCCTAACCCTAACCCTAACCCTAACCCTAACCCTAACCCTAACCCTAACCCTAACCCTAACCCTAACCCTAACCCTAACCCTAACCCTAACCCTAACCCTAACCCTAACCCTAACCCTAACCCTAACCCTAACCCTAACCCTAACCCTAACCCTAACCCTAACCCTAACCCTAACCCTAACCCTAACCCTAACCCTAACCCTAACCCTAACCCTAACCCTAACCCTAACCCTAACCCTAACCCTAACCCTAACCCTAACCCTAACCCTAACCCTAACCCTAACCCTAACCCTAACCCTAACCCTAACCCTAACCCTAACCCTAACCCTAACCCTAACCCTAACCCTAACCCTAACCCTAACCCTAACCCTAACCCTAACCCTAACCCTAACCCTAACCCTAACCCTAACCCTAACCCTAACCCTAACCCTAACCCTAACCCTAACCCTAACCCTAACCCTAACCCTAACCCTAACCCTAACCCTAACCCTAACCCTAACCCTAACCCTAACCCTAACCCTAACCCTAACCCTAACCCTAACCCTAACCCTAACCCCTAACCCTAACCCTAACCCTAACCCTAACCCTAACCCTAACCCTAACCCTAACCCTAACCCTAACCCTAACCCTAACCCTAACCCTAACCCTAACCCTAACCCTAACCCTAACCCTAACCCTAACCCTAACCCTAACCCTAACCCTAACCCTAACCCTAACCCTAACCCTAACCCTAACCCTAACCCTAACCCTAACCCTAACCCTAACCCTAACCCTAACCCTAACCCTAACCCTAACCCTAACCCTAACCCTAACCCTAACCCTAACCCTAACCCTAACCCTAACCCTAACCCTAACCCTAACCCTAACCCTAACCCTAACCCTAACCCTAACCCTAACCCTAACCCTAACCCTAACCCTAACCCTAACCCTAACCCTAACCCTAACCCTAACCCTAACCCTAACCCTAACCCTAACCCTAACCCTAACCCTAACCCTAACCCTAACCCTAACCCTAACCCTAACCCTAACCCTAACCCTAACCCTAACCCTAACCCTAACCCTAACCCTAACCCTAACCCTAACCCTAACCCTAACCCTAACCCTAACCCTAACCCTAACCCTAACCCTAACCCTAACCCTAACCCTAACCCTAACCCTAACCCTAACCCTAACCCTAACCCTAACCCTAACCCTAACCCTAACCCTAACCCTAACCCTAACCCTAACCCTAACCCTAACCCTAACCCTAACCCTAACCCTAACCCTAACCCTAACCCTAACCCTAACCCTAACCCTAACCCTAACCCTAACCCTAACCCTAACCCTAACCCTAACCCTAACCCTAACCCTAACCCTAACCCTAACCCTAACCCTAACCCTAACCCTAACCCTAACCCTAACCCTAACCCTAACCCTAACCCTAACCCTAACCCTAACCCTAACCCTAACCCTAACCCTAACCCTAACCCTAACCCTAACCCTAACCCTAACCCTAACCCTAACCCTAACCCTAACCCTAACCCTAACCCTAACCCTAACCCTAACCCTAACCCTAACCCTAACCCTAACCCTAACCCTAACCCTAACCCTAACCCTAACCCTAACCCTAACCCTAACCCTAACCCTAACCCTAACCCTAACCCTAACCCTAACCCTAACCCTAACCCTAACCCTAACCCTAACCCTAACCCTAACCCTAACCCTAACCCTAACCCTAACCCTAACCCTAACCCTAACCCTAACCCTAACCCTAACCCTAACCCTAACCCTAACCCTAACCCTAACCCTAACCCTAACCCTAACCCTAACCCTAACCCTAACCCTAACCCTAACCCTAACCCTAACCCTAACCCTAACCCTAACCCTAACCCTAACCCTAACCCTAACCCTAACCCTAACCCTAACCCTAACCCTAACCCTAACCCTAACCCTAACCCTAACCCTAACCCTAACCCTAACCCTAACCCTAACCCTAACCCTAACCCTAACCCTAACCCTAACCCTAACCCTAACCCTAACCCTAACCCTAACCCTAACCCTAACCCTAACCCTAACCCTAACCCTAACCCTAACCCTAACCCTAACCCTAACCCTAACCCTAACCCTAACCCTAACCCTAACCCTAACCCTAACCCTAACCCTAACCCTAACCCTAACCCTAACCCTAACCCTAACCCTAACCCTAACCCTAACCCTAACCCTAACCCTAACCCTAACCCTAACCCTAACCCTAACCCTAACCCTAACCCTAACCCTAACCCTAACCCTAACCCTAACCCTAACCCTAACCCTAACCCTAACCCCTAACCCTAACCCTAACCCTAACCCTAACCCTAACCCTAACCCTAACCCTAACCCTAACCCTAACCCTAACCCTAACCCTAACCCTAACCCTAACCCTAACCCTAACCCTAACCCTAACCCTAACCCTAACCCTAACCCTAACCCTAACCCTAACCCTAACCCTAACCCTAACCCTAACCCTAACCCTAACCCTAACCCTAACCCTAACCCTAACCCTAACCCTAACCCTAACCCTAACCCTAACCCTAACCCTAACCCTAACCCTAACCCTAACCCTAACCCTAACCCTAACCCTAACCCTAACCCTAACCCTAACCCTAACCCTAACCCTAACCCTAACCCTAACCCTAACCCTAACCCTAACCCTAACCCTAACCCTAACCCTAACCCTAACCCTAACCCTAACCCTAACCCTAACCCTAACCCTAACCCTAACCCTAACCCTAACCCTAACCCTAACCCTAACCCTAACCCTAACCCTAACCCTAACCCTAACCCTAACCCTAACCCTAACCCTAACCCTAACCCTAACCCTAACCCTAACCCTAACCCTAACCCTAACCCTAACCCTAACCCTAACCCTAACCCTAACCCTAACCCTAACCCTAACCCTAACCCTAACCCTAACCCTAACCCTAACCCTAACCCTAACCCTAACCCTAACCCTAACCCTAACCCTAACCCTAACCCTAACCCTAACCCTAACCCTAACCCTAACCCTAACCCTAACCCTAACCCTAACCCTAACCCTAACCCTAACCCTAACCCTAACCCTAACCCTAACCCTAACCCTAACCCTAACCCTAACCCTAACCCTAACCCTAACCCTAACCCTAACCCTAACCCTAACCCTAACCCTAACCCTAACCCTAACCCTAACCCTAACCCTAACCCTAACCCTAACCCTAACCCTAACCCTAACCCTAACCCTAACCCTAACCCTAACCCTAACCCTAACCCTAACCCTAACCCTAACCCTAACCCTAACCCTAACCCTAACCCTAACCCTAACCCTAACCCTAACCCTAACCCTAACCCTAACCCTAACCCTAACCCTAACCCTAACCCTAACCCTAACCCTAACCCTAACCCTAACCCTAACCCTAACCCTAACCCTAACCCTAACCCTAACCCTAACCCTAACCCTAACCCTAACCCTAACCCTAACCCTAACCCTAACCCTAACCCTAACCCTAACCCTAACCCTAACCCTAACCCTAACCCTAACCCTAACCCTAACCCTAACCCTAACCCTAACCCTAACCCTAACCCTAACCCTAACCCTAACCCTAACCCTAACCCTAACCCTAACCCTAACCCTAACCCTAACCCTAACCCTAACCCTAACCCTAACCCTAACCCTAACCCTAACCCTAACCCTAACCCTAACCCTAACCCTAACCCTAACCCTAACCCTAACCCTAACCCTAACCCTAACCCTAACCCTAACCCTAACCCTAACCCTAACCCTAACCCTAACCCTAACCCTAACCCTAACCCTAACCCTAACCCTAACCCTAACCCTAACCCTAACCCTAACCCTAACCCTAACCCTAACCCTAACCCTAACCTAACCCTAACCCTAACCCTAACCCTAACCCTAACCCTAACCCTAACCCTAACCCTAACCCTAACCCTAACCCTAACCCTAACCCTAACCCTAACCCTAACCCTAACCCTAACCCTAACCCTAACCCTAACCCTAACCCTAACCCTAACCCTAACCCTAACCCTAACCCTAACCCTAACCCTAACCCTAACCCTAACCCTAACCCTAACCCTAACCCTAACCCTAACCCCTAACCCTAACCCTAACCCTAACCCTAACCCTAACCCTAACCCTAACCCTAACCCTAACCCTAACCCTAACCCTAACCCTAACCCTAACCCTAACCCTAACCCTAACCCTAACCCTAACCCTAACCCTAACCCTAACCCTAACCCTAACCCTAACCCTAACCCTAACCCTAACCCTAACCCTAACCCTAACCCTAACCCTAACCCTAACCCTAACCCTAACCCTAACCCTAACCCTAACCCTAACCCTAACCCTAACCCTAACCCTAACCCTAACCCTAACCCTAACCCTAACCCTAACCCTAACCCTAACCCTAACCCTAACCCTAACCCTAACCCTAACCCTAACCCTAACCCTAACCCTAACCCTAACCCTAACCCTAACCCTAACCCTAACCCTAACCCTAACCCTAACCCTAACCCTAACCCTAACCCTAACCCTAACCCTAACCCTAACCCTAACCCTAACCCTAACCCTAACCCTAACCCTAACCCTAACCCTAACCCTAACCCTAACCCTAACCCTAACCCTAACCC